>NC_029530.1:8938429-8940098 GCF_001577835.2 Coturnix japonica | reverse complement strand
TAAGATCAGGTAGGATCAGATCCATCAGTAAGGAGAATTGAGATGATGGGACAGTGAGCTGCACTGCTCATAACAGTGAGAAGAGATGCTCAGATACTCTGAGCGCAGAATATGGAATTGTGCCTTGAGATCCCTTCTCTCTTAGGCTAATCTGCACCCCTACACCAACACCTACAAATGAACACAGCCCAGGGCGCACTTAGCTGAGTTCTCAACAGATCGGCAAGAAATACTGTAAGCAGGAAATAATGGATGATGTTTCCTTTAAAGATCAGACATCTCAAGAGGACTTTTAGAAAGGGTCTCCACTTTAGTAATGGTATATTTCATCATCTCCCTCCTTTCTCTTTCAGATGATTTCTGTGTTTATACAAGTATCGACATGATGCCTTCAGGTCAGTACAGGTTTTCTGAGCTGAATTTGTTGTGTCTAAATATATACTGGGCTTTTAAATCTTGTGGCTTACAGCAGATAAACAACCACCTTTTTTCCAACCCTTACGACTTTCTGGACAAGAAAAAGCTTTAAAGCTTTTATTCCTTCACTGCTGGCTGCTTGCTCTGTGAACTGGCACAGTGTTGGGGGCCCTCCAAACTGTTTTGCCTTCTTTGTGATCAGACATAATCTATTTGTAGAGAATGAGCTACAGCTAAGACAGTTCACAGCCCAGAAATATTTCACTGCATTTCAAATTCCTGGTAGAGTTGGAGCATCTCATAGCTTATCACAGAGCCACTGCTTCCCACTTGCTTCAAATAATGAAGGAGTACTGGAGGGAACAGTCCCTGGGATGTCACCAACCTGACCTCCATCAGCTCTGGCCTTCTACTTACCTTGGCTCCAATGCTCCCAATGCTTCCACAGCTGATGAGGTTGCTTTCTTCTGGTGACTCAGCCTCCAGGCCAGCAAACAGCACTGCTAGTGCAGTGGAGGGAATGGGAGCAAGTGGTTGTGGGACAGAGTGAACAGCCCTTGGGTGTGTTGGCTGGGATGCAGAGTACCACAGCAGGTAACAGCCTGCCTGGCCACGTGCAGCACTGTAACACAGGCTTTGGTATCTGCTAGATGCAGACTTCCTGAAGAAGCACAAGACAGAGCTTTGTTCCAGGATGGGGCAGATCTCCTCCATTCTACTACTCTTAAGGGATGAAGGTGTAATCAACAGTAAAGAAGAAGAGGAGGTGCGAGCTCAAAATACAAAACAGGAGAAGAATCAGTATCTGCTGGACCTAGTTGAGAAAAAAGGGCAAAGGGCCCAAGAGAAGCTCTTTCAGGTGCTCAAGAAAATAGACCCATTCCTTGTGAATGACCTGGATGGCTTATGTTAAGGGAATTCACAGACTTTTTGATCCCATTTCCTGAACCCAAACCTTTCCATGCTGTTATATTAGGCATGCATGAACACTCGAGATGTAACGCGACAGGCCCTCCTCATCCACTCACAGTTAAATTTTTTCCTCATCAGATGAGAACGTCACACCAATCATCAACCTGACCATTGTTTTCAACTATTTTTTGTAATTACATTATATTCTATTTACTATGAGTATGTCTTTTTCTTCCCCGCGTCTCAGCATACACTCTCAGAAGAATCCTGCACTCATAGAGGGCCACCTTCAGTACCTCGGTGAGATTCAATTTATGGAACTTCCTGAGTTCCAATTTGT
>NC_029530.1:8930253-8937484 GCF_001577835.2 Coturnix japonica | reverse complement strand
GTGGAAATTCAGCCCAGGACTATGGGGCAAACAGAAATAGTTCTACACAGGCAGCAGATGGTGAACTCCCCCAGCTTGTTTTTTCTCTTCTAATTACATCTGTGTTGGGTTACCACTGCCTTTCACACTCATCATACAACACTGATATTGTGTAGGATGTCAACTGCCCTCTCATGCAGCTTTACTTACACGTGTCCCATGGTCCTGGGCTGAATTTCCACACACACCCCCAGCTGCAGGAGGGGAGGACCAGCTCCTGACTGGCTGCCAGGCATGGGACAACTCCCCTTGCTGCAGCTGAGCCCATTTGAAGGTGAGATGCTCTCTGCTCACAGACCCACATGGCCAGCAGCAGGAGGGATCAAACCCTGTGGGCCTGCTGTGCCTGCAGCCCCCAGCATGGGACATGGATGGATCAGGGCCAAGATGTGTGTCCCTGTGTTTCCCTGGCCAAGCACACTGGGGCAAATTAGGACAGTATGGGGTATGGACCTGGGCTCTCCATGGCGGCACACAGGAGGGCCTGAAGGAGTCCTAATGAAAGCCATGCACTCCAGAAGAAGAGCTGCCTCCCTGCTTCACTGTCCCCCTGCATTCCCTGCCTCCCCATCTCCCTGCCCTGATGCACAGAAGCCAGAGGAGGGAGTGATGACGAGCACTGTTTCCCTGAAGTCTCTCCATGCTTTCACTTTCTTGGGAAGTGACGCAGCCGGAAGAATTGTGGGCAGCCGCCTGTTCCTGGATGGCCGTCTGTGGCCGTGAGAATCTTATGCACCTTCATCCACAGACATAGCTGTGTGGCTGAAAGACTCAAAGCAGAGACAATGGAGACCACGAGCAGCTCCACATTCCCCATCTCTGTGAAGTCTTACTCAAGAAAAATGATTTCTGTGCCTGTATCTTTGGACGACACAGTGCTGGACCTGAAGATGAAGCTATTTGCACTGGATAGCTATTTCTACCCTTCTCAGTCAAGTCTGGTTCATGTTGGACAGGAGCTGATGAATGAACAAACTCTGAGACATTACAACATTACCTCCAACAGCAGCATACAACATTTTCGTATGTGTAAGTACCAGCCCAGAGGAGGGGAGTGGCCATGGGAGCAGGCTGGCCTCTGGCTGCCAAGGGGAAGGGGCAAGAGGACCGTCAGCCAGGGAGCCCTGTGCCATGGGAGGGAAGAACTGGGAGGGGAGGGCAGAAAGGGAAATGGACGTGGGGGAATGCTTCCCCTGATGGGACTGGGAACCTGAGCTCTCCTCTGCTGAATTCTGCTGTTGCAATGTGAGGTGGTGGGTCAGCTGCATTAGAAGGCAAGGAAGATGTCTCAGGCACGATCACAGTCCTCAGTGACACTCTTGTGGAGGGAGGGAATCCGCATGGGTGCTGAGCGTGTCCAATTCATACATGGAAGCTGAGGTAAATCTGGGAGCATGCGGTGGTGCACCTGTGGACTGTGCAGCTGGTGGGATGGGGAAGACTGGGTGAAGGTAGAATGGCTGCAATTTGCTTGGAAAAGTTCCATTTGATCAAGTCCAACCATCCACCTAACACTGCAAATCCACCTTGACTCTTAGTCCTTCAGGGCCACAGCCACACGTCCCTTAAATACCTGCAGGGACTGGGACTCCACCACCTCCCTGGGCAGCCTGTCCCAATGCCTGGCCACCCCTTCTGGGAACAAATTCTTCCTGACATTCAGCCTGAACTTCCCCAGTGCCACCTCACTTCCTATCACTTGTCACCAAGGGAAGAGACCAACACCTTCCTCAGCAGCATTCTCCTTGCAGTGAGTTGTAGAGACAATGACCATCTTCTTTTCCCAGTCTACAGATGATCACGAAGCAGAGCTGGATTTCTGGAATGCTTTAGAAGAAAATACCTCAGAGATAGAAATGCAGGGCGCTTCAGCAGATGCCGCCTCAACTATAGATACGAAGAGCCAATTGGCAGACATCACCTCAACAAGTGTAGAGGTAAGGTCTGGTGGGGTGCCTGAGGCCTGGGACAGATGGAGAAGTGTGACAGGACTGGGCACTGGTTAAGACTGGGCACCTTGATCCCACAGCCACCACACAGGGATCTGTCCTACAGCTGGGTTGTCCTCTGCCACCTCCAGGAGGCCTCTCCTCATGCCCTCTTTGACTCAGTCATTAATAGTAAGACTTGTTACTCCCTGGGCACACATCCCGTTCAACTTGTAGATAGATGGGGAACAGAATAAGCCCTGCATAATCCACAACAAGGTGATTTTGGGTTTCCTTCAAAAGCTGGATGCTTACAAGTCCACATGGCCAGATGCACTGCACCCTGCAGTGCTGAGGGAGTTGGTGGATGTGGTTGCCAAGCCACTCTCCATCATCCTTTGGTAGTCCTGGCTAACCAGAAATGTCCCAGGGACTGGCAAATGTGACGCCCGTCTTCAATAAACGCCTGAAAGATGATCCTGGCAGCTACAGACCTATCAGTCTCTGCTCAGTGCCATAAGTGGTGTCCCACATGGCTCGGTGCTGGGGCTGCTTCTACTTAACTTCTTTATTAACTACCTTGATGAGGGGATTGAGGGCACCCTCAGCAAGTTTGCAGACAATACCAAGCTGAGAGGGAATGTTGATCTGCCTGAGGGGAGAAAGGCACTACAGAGAGACCTGGATAGACTGGATCGATGGGCCAAGGCAAACTGCATGAGTTTCAATGGGGCCAAGTGTCGGGTCCTGCATTTTGGTCACAACAACTCCAGGAAACCCTACAGGCTTGGGGAGGAATGGCTGAAAGCTGCCTGATGGAAAAGGACCTTGGTGTGCTGGTGGACTGGCTGAATATGAGGCAGCTGTGTGCCCAGGTGGCCAAGAAGGCCAATGGCATCCTGGTTTGTATCAGGAATAGTGTTGTGAGCAGGACTGGGTAAGTAATCCTGCCCCTGTGCTCGGCATTGGTGAGACCTCACCTCGAGTGCTGTGTTCAGTTTTGGGCACCTCAGTACAAAAAGGACATGGAGGTGCTGGAGCAGGTCCAGAGAAGGGCAGCAAGGCTGGGGAAGGGCTTGGAGAATATGGCCTATGAGGAGAGTCTGAATGAACTGGGGCTGTTCACAGTCTGGGGAAGTGGAGGCTGAGAGGAGACTCTTCCAATATCTGAAAGGTGATTACAGCAACAGTGGGACTGGTCTTTTCTCACTGGTGACAGATGACAGAATGAGGGGAAATAGCCTCAAGATGCACCGGGGTAAGTTTAGATTGGATATTAGCAGAAAATTCTTTTCAGGGAAGGTCATTAAGCACTGGATAAGGCTCCCCAGGGAGGTGGTTGAGTCAACATCCCTGAATGAGTCTAAAAATCATTTGGATGTGGTGCTCAAGGACAGGATTTAGTGGAGGGCTGAAATGAGTTAGGGAAGTATGGTTCGGTTGCAGTTGGACATGATGATCTTTAAGGTCTTTTCCAACCTCAGAAATTCTATGATTCTATGATTCTATGCCCCTGGCAAGCAAGCACATCAGAGTGCAGAAATATGGCTTGGGAGTGCTCTTCCTGTGTTCCCTCCTCCAGGAACTCCAGAAGAGGCCACAGTCAGATGTCCCAGCACAGGAGAGAAGCTGTCGCTGTGTGAGGCAGGTAAGGCTCCTTGCCTGCAGCTCTGCTCTGCACCAGCCTGGTGGCCTTCGCAGGGCACAGCAGGCATCCCTCAGCTCCCAAATTATCTTCAGGACCTGTTCTTCACAGCAATTCTTTGGACTCCAGAACAGTAAATTCTCCTTGCTGCACTAACAAAGCACGCACTGATCTGTTTTACATTAGTGGAAAGGCTCATTTCCACACACTTGCATGCCAAATTCCATCTAAACGTTTCCCTTAATAAATATTTCATCTTTCTGTGTCCACTGTTTTCTCTCTCTTGAAGCAAGTCAGCCGTCAACAATTTCTCTCCCAGAAAACTTAAACTTCACTATCTAGAACTTCCATGTACAAAATACATCCCCCAAATCAATGTGTGAAACCCGTAGTCTGGGGATACAGGTAATGCTCTGTGTATCTAACCATTATCTTTCCTGTTGATGCATCAGGGACACATGCACTAAGTGGTGCCTTCTGTGTGCCAATGGGGATAACTGGTCAGCCCTCCTTCCTGTGACAGTTGTCCAGATTTCTTCAAGGGCACCATGATAAATGACAGCATTGAGCAGCCACGATCAAGGGTCATGAGCATGCATGTCAGCACTGAGCCTGCCTGCCTGCCTCAGAAAAGTCCCATGCTGCCATGGATCCCAGGGTGGTTAGCAGTAATTGATTTTCCTGGCCTCATTCACTGATGAGTGATGTTTCCTGGACACCACACGGCAGGGTCTGTAGTCCCCTTCTTCTGAAAACGTAAAAGAAACACCATATGCATGGTATACAACCACAGCAGCAGGTAAATGAAAGCACCAGGCAACTATCATAAGCAATCCTTTGCTTAACAGCTGCTTTGCACCATGTCACGTGTCTGAGTGAAATCAGAGGGTGTCTGGGGGCTGCTTGGTGCCAGGCAGCTGAAAGAAGGCACCATGCTGGGTCACCTTACACCATGTGTCTGAGCCTACAAATAGAGAAATGTCTCTGCAACCAGGCCTCCAAACACCTCACTTGCAACACACCATTTCCGCTTTCAAACTAATTCTCCTTCACCATCATTTCTTAATTTTAGTTCTGTATTCTGGAAAGGGGAACAAAAAAATCAAAATGGCATTGCTTGGGCAGAGCTGCTCATTACCCTGCTGCTGCTTGTGTAGTACGCAACCCATGGGCCAGCCTGCACTGCGCTTCACTGCAGCTCTCAGCACGCCTCCTGCTAGTGGCATCCAGTGCACAACATCCCATTCAGCCCCAAACCACTCACACTTTTCTTGCAGAAACTTCAACGAGTGATGCCAGAGGTAGATCCACACTTTTGGAGGGAACCAAAAATATACAAGTAAGAGCTCCTGGGAGAAGTGGGAACGCTTTCCAAAAGCCCTCATTGCACCATGTGTGAGCCTGCCCTCTCTCCCACTTGCAGAGCTTGTCTCCCTGGACCAGGCATCTTCCAGTGCTCTGAGACAGGCCTTGCCTTTGAGGTGGAGTCAGCAGCCACCATTGTGTACAGATACGCCGACTGGCGTACCCATCTGAAAGAGACTGACCAGAACTTGTGGGAACCTGCTGGACCTCTTTTCAACATCTGGGTGCTGCCTGGAACCGTGCAGGATGTGTATCTCCCTCACTTCATCTGCGTGTCAAGTATGGCAGCTGTGGGACCTGCACCATGGCACAGCCCACTGCCCCTCAGGCACCTGGGTTCTGCCAGCCTGCTTTCACTCAGCCTCCAGTTCCTGTACCCCCGGCATGCCTCCATGGCCTGCTCACACATGTGGGCACAAAACAGCTACTTAACAAAACATCTCCTGGGTACCTCTCTCCAGAGGGGATCAAATTATTTCCCCCTTCACAACTAGCTTGTACTCTCCTGTATTCTTCCACCTTGCTTTGCCATCCTCCATCCTTTTCTCATGTTTTATTAAACCTTCACAGTGCTCCCTTCCCCACCACCTGCTTTGCACTCACACCACTGCATTCTCCTCTCCCAGTGGCTGTGATGACCCACAACATTCTCCCCCAGCTTCGGAGTAGTCCCAAGCTGCTGCCTCTAGTTTGCGTTTTTCTGAGCCCAGAGGAAGACTAGCAAAGACCTGTAATACCCTGCTGGGCTCAGGAACTATATAAATTCCGGGTATACTTCACCCCTAAAGCAGAGCGTGTGATTTTATGTTGGGGTGTGTCTCCTTCGTTCTAATAAACCCTCAAAGAGAAGGAGGTACCCAGGCAGGTTGCAAAGCAGAACCTTGTTGTCTTTCCCATCTCTTTTAGATGTAGACACCAGTGGGTGCTCCATTGCCCATTTTGAATTTGAGAAGATGACCATACAGCAGCCAAAAAAAGTGATGGCTTTCACTGCTGTCCTGGAGAATCCCAGTTTCTCTCTTCTTGGGGTGGTTTGGAGAAAGTTACGTTCAGCCATTTCTCTCCCTGTGCACTCCTTAGTGCTGATCTTCCAGCAGCTCTCTGCCGCAAATACAACCCTGCATCTCTACCTGATCCCAGATGACATCTCTGTGAGGCAGGTAAGGTGGAGGGAGCTTGACCAGTTCGGAGGGAGGCATCTGGGGAGGCTGCAGTTGCAGGGAATGGATTTGATAAGCAAAGAGCCCTCTCAGTTTTGCTCTGGTGTTTCCTGCCTCCAGGAATCTCTCTGTGTTTTTGGCTGGGACAACATATCCCAGCATGAGCAAAGACATGGCACAGGATGCTCTGCAACGTAGAGCTTAGCACATGTCAGACATGCTGGCTGCTGCCACGCACAGTAATAGATGACTGCATAGCAGATTCTCTCCTGTTGCTTGCAGCCCTTCCCCTCTGACAGCACTGCCTGTAATGCACATTCAGGGCTCTGTCCTGATCAGGTTGTTCTCTTCTCGACTTTCCAAGCACACTGAAAGCTACCTGCAGCTCTCTTTTCAACTCTCAAAAGCGATCCTTGATGTTCACAGGCCATTGAAAGACGAGAGATGAGTTGGAACTCAAGGCTTATTCCCAAGCCTCCTCCATTCACACGTCTGTTCTTTGGATACAGATATAAGGTCTCCAGCAAACCTAAAGTAAAGATTAAACCTGAAGTAAGTGGGATTGTTCTCTTTTCATTTATTTCTTTTTGACTGAAACAGAAAATACCACAGCTTCTCTGGGTCTCCAGTTCAGCATTGGGATCATTTCCCTATTACCTAATCAGAATTTCCCTTGTCTCAGCCCCTGCACATTGCCTCATCTCATCACTGTACACTTCCAAGAGGCTCTGTCTTTTCTTTAACCCCACTTCACACTTTTGAAAGCAGTGATTAGTTCTTTCTTTTGCCGTTTCTTCTCCAGAATAAACAAATCCTGTCCCTCTGCCTCTGCTTGCACATCATATTCTCCATATGGCAGTGGTGGTGCAACACTCAGAGAACACCAAAATGGTGGTAAAATCTCTGCTCTTTGTGTATTCCTGCGTTCTCCAGACAAAGCCAGGCTGAGCCCATCTAGAGATGACAACACACTCCCTCTTTGTGAAGGAGGGCAGACGAGACACTCCAGAGTTCCATTCCTCTGCCACTTTCTTCTTTTTTTTTGCATGACCAGGACACATGGGATGATGTGTGTAAATTCACAGCTCCACAGG
>NC_029530.1:8926743-8929243 GCF_001577835.2 Coturnix japonica | reverse complement strand
CTTACCTTGGCTCCAATGCTCCCAATGCTTCCACAGCTGATGAGGTTGCTTTCTTCTGGTGACTCAGCCTCCAGGCCAGCAAGCAGCACTGCTGGGGTACTAGAGGGAATGGGAGCATGTGGCTGTGGGATAGAGTGAAGAGCCCTTGGGTGTGTTGGCTAGGGTGCAGAGTACCACAGGAGGTAACAGCCTGCCTTGCCACATGCAGCACTGTAACACAGGCTTTGGTATCTGCTAGGTGCAGCCTTCCTGAAGAAGCACAAGACAAGGCTTTGTTCCAGGATGGGGCAGATCTCCTCCATTCTACTACTCTTAAGGGATGAAGGTGTTATCAACAGTGAAGAAGAAGAGGAGGTGCGAGCTCAAAATACAAAACAAGAGAAGAATCAATTTCTGCTGGACATAGTTGAGAATAAAGGGCACAGGGCCCAAGAGAAGCTATTTCAGGTGCTCAAGATAAAAGACCCATTCCTTGTTGAAGACCTGGAGGAATTCTGTTTGGGAAATTCACAGACTTTTTGATCCCATTTCCTGAACCCAAACCTTTCCGTGTGTCATGGTTTAATAATTTTGTAATTTTTGCTATCTGTATTCCACATCATAATATCATATAAAGCATGAATAATTTTACTGAATGTGCAACTTACAGAAGAAGACTACATATCCCAGAGAACATCACGGTCACAGATTAGTCACAGGACCGGACACTATATTATCTCACTCCCAGGCTGCACTGACGTTCTTTTGAGTTCAAGCGTTCAGGATAGCCTGTGGGAGCCTTCGCCATTTCGCCGATAAATTTACAGTATGCCTCTCGTTTTCAGGAATCATTCTCTCTCCCATTTTTGCTTGATTTGTTAGCTTAATTTCAATTATATTGTATTATAATATGTTATCTTGTATTTTCGATATTGTATTTAGTAAATAAGTGTGCCTCCTTAGATCATTGCCTGTTTTGGTTTTTTTTTCCTTCCTTTCGGGCTAATGGCACTGTGGGGCCTGTGGCCCCCCTGTCACGGACACAGGTAGATTTTTGTTTAAACCGTGACACCGTGCAAAATCCATGACACAACACAATGCCAAAGCCTTCTGAGCCACCAAATGCCAGGCCTGGGTCCCTTACCTGACATGCTCACTAGCAGTGGACAGTCAGTCACCACTGAGAAGCTGCTGCAACAACAAACCTTGGTCCCTAATCCACTGCCCACGTTGTGAAGCCATCTGCCTTCTGAGATCACAGGGCCTCTGCATCTCCAGATGCTCCAGGCAGCTGCTGGTCAAGGAGCTTTCATCACAACAGGTACCTCAACACCACAACAGGTGTGGGTTGGAAATCACCTCTGGAAATCACACAGTCCAACCCTTCTTAAAGCAGTTCCCTACAGTATGTTACCCAGGAAAGTGTACAGGCAGGGTCTGAGTACGTCCACAGACTTTACAGTCTGTCTGGGCAGCTTGTTCCAATGCTCTGTTACCCTCACAGTTAATTTTTTCCTCATCAGATGAGATCATCACACCAACCACCAACCTGACCATTGTTTTCAACTATTTTTTGTAATTACATTATATTCTATTTACTATGAGTATGTCTTTTTCTTCCACGCGTCTCAGTGTACACTCTCAGAAGAATCCTGCACTCATAGAGGGCCACCTTCAGTACCTCGTTGAGATTCAATTTATGGAACTTCCTGAGTTCCAATTTGTGCCCATTGGCATTTGTGCCCATCTCTGTGTCCTGTCAGCAGGCAACTGCAAAAATAGCCTGGCCCCATCCACTTTATCCTCACCCTTTAGATACGATAAGCATTGCTCCGATTCCCCCACAGCCTACTCTTCTGCAGACTGAACAGCCATAGGATTCCCAGATTTGCATCACCATTGGTGTGGCCTTGCGAGAACAGCAGAGGAGCAGCTGCTGGGCCTGGCAGGGCAGGGGCATGGAGCAGCTGTGCTCTCAACACTGCTACGTATGGACACTGTGCTGCCAGGGCACTCCGCTACACATCAGAATCCATAAAGAGAAATCTTAAGCCACACACACAGCCCGGGAGGCACAGCATTCCAAACCCAAGACGCCAGTGCCACCGTACCTGATCACGGACAGAAGTGCTGGATGAGAGCTGGTGGTTTGGACCAGGCTTCAGTGGTTCCATGCTTCCGTGTTTCCATGGTTCAGCAATCAGGAGGCCACTGTCACCAACAAGATCTCTGCTTTTCCATCCAGCTCTTAGGAGCTCCTCTGACTCAGCAGCCTAAGGCTGCAGTGCAGGCACCACAAACACACTGTGATTTTTGTGATCACCCTGCGTGCAGAGAAAAGATTTTTCTCCCCTAAATGCAGACTGTGTTGGGGAACCACTGCCTTCACACTCAACATACAACACTGACAATATGCTGGATGCTGACTGTCCTCTCATGCAGCTTTACTTACACATATCTCATAGTCCTGGGCTGAATTTCCACACACCCCCCAGCTGCAGGAGGGGAGGACCAGCTCCTG